>NC_057805.1:215624117-215624691 GCF_018294505.1 Triticum aestivum | reverse complement strand
CCGTGGCACGCCGCGTCGTCGCCTGCTATGACTCGTTCCTGGCTCGGCCTCGCCGGGATGGGGGATGGGGCACCCCCCTCCCAGCCTCGCGCTAATGCGGCAGTGCGCTCGTTTGACACGCGAAGTGCGGTTATTCTGTTTCCCCCCACACGCACCCACACACCCTAAGATAGATAATGGGGGCAAGTCCATACAAGGAAGATGTGTCAGTACAACTATGCCCCTCGGTCGGTGCTGGTTTTTCCCCTAAAAAAAGACAAGCTAATGGGGGCAAGTCCATACAAGGAAGATGTGTCAGTACAACTATGCCCCTCGGTGCGGTGCTAGTTTTTCCACTAAAAAAAGATAAGATAATGGGGAAAAGTCATGTTACGGACTCGCCTCCGCATGGGACGCCGCGGCACGCCGCGTCGTCGCCTGCTACGGCTCGTTCCTCGCTCGGCCTCGCCGGGATGGGGGAGGGGGGTCCCTCCCCTCCCCCTGGCTCGGCCTTGTGCTAACGCGGCAGTGCCCTCGTTTAAGAGGCGCAGTGCGGTTATTCTGTTTGCCCCCCACACGCACCCACACACCCTAA
>NC_057805.1:215607715-215623895 GCF_018294505.1 Triticum aestivum | reverse complement strand
TCGCATGCGACGCCGCGGCACGCCGCATCGTCGCCTGCTACGGCTCGTTCCTGGCACGGCCTCGCCGGGATGGGGGAGGGGGGTCCCTCCCCCCGGATCGGCCTCGCGCTAACGCGGCAGTGCGCTCGTTTGACAGGCGCAGTGCGGTTATTCTGTTTCCCCCCACACGCACCCACAAACCCTAAGATAGATAATGGGGGCAAGTCCATACAAGGAAGATGTGTCAGTACAACTATGCCCCTCGGTGCGGTGCTGGTTTTCCCCGTAAAAAAGATAAGATAATGGGGGCAAGTCCATACAAGGAAGATGTGTCAGTACAACTATGCCGCTCGGATGCGGTGCTGGTTTTTCCCCTAAAATATATAAGATAATGGGGGCAAGTCATGTTACGGTCTCGCCTCCGCATGCGACGCCGCGGCACGCCGCGTCGTGGCCTGCTATGGCTCGTTCGTGGCTCGGCCTCGCCGTGATGGGGAGGGGGGGTCCCTCCCCCTCCCCCCGGCTCGGCCTCGCACTAACGCGGCAGTGCGCTCGTTTGACAGGCGCAGTGCGGTTATTCTGTCCCTCCCACACACGCACCCACACACCCTAAGATAGATAATGGGGGCATGTCCATACAAGGAAGATGCGTTAGTACAACTATGCCCCTCGGTGCGGTGCTGTTTTTTCCCCTAAAAAAGATAAGATAACGGGTGCAGTGCTGGTTTTTCCCCTAAAAAGATAAGATAATGCGGGGCAAGTCCATACAAGGAAGATGTGTTAGTACAACTATGCCCCTTGGTGCGGTGCTGGTTTTTCCCCTAAAAAGATAAGATAATGGGGGCAAGTCATGTTACGGACTCGCCTCCGCATGCGATGCCGCGGCACGCCGCGTCGTCGCCTGCTACGGCTCGTTCCTGGCTCGGCCTCGCCGAGATGGGGGAGGGGGGGGTCCCGACCCCCCTCCCTCCCCGGCTCGGCCTCGCGCTAACGCGGCAGTGCGCTCGTTTGACAGGCGCAGTGTGGTTATTCTATTTCCCCCCACATGCACCACGCCACGCACCCACACACCCTAAAAAAGATAGATGTTCTTCAGTCCATACAAAAAAATCTATAAGTACAACCATGCCACTCGGTGCGGTCCCTATATATCTTACCCAGATATTCATTAAAAAATCCAAAAAATATGCCAAAAAAGAATGAGAACAAAGAGAAAGCAAGGGAAACACACTATAAAAAAGATGTTAGTTCAAGTAGAGGACAACATTCAGTACTAAAAATGCTTATATTAGGAAAAGAAAATCATAAAACTAGAAGGGAAAAATGCTAAGAATCAAAAATATTGACCGGCACAAGGGACAGGCCGGACCAACGTAGGTGGGTACTAGGACTCAAGCCAACCATGAAACAACCGTCGAATCCTTTGTAAGCCAGACTGCGGGGACCAACCCACCAGGGCCCATAGTTTATGACAGAGGGCGAGCGCTGTGTATAAGTGCTTAGGTAAGTATTCAGAGGAGTTCGACCAGTGAGCCTCGGCAGCGCTTATAAACAGGTCAGGAGCCTCCTCGATTAGCGAGGTGGGACTAAACATATAGCGCATGCGCACGCTGCACTACACAGCCGCGCGGACGAGCTATCTGGGCAGAAAACAATGACTCTGGCGTATGGCCCAATACAGTAGTTCGCCCCATTACAAAATTCCAGCCGATCACGCACAACCAAATAAAAGAAACAAATGCAGATAATTTAAAAAAACCTCATGAGAAATCAGTTCAAAACAAATAATGTAAAAAGTTCAAACACATGTTAATTGTAAGAACTAAAAAAATTAAAAAAAATACTTTTTTTTGGAAAATTAAATGTAGAAGATTTAAAAAAATTCAGAAACAAAATTATAAAAAGTTCAACTACTAAAATTCATAAGGTTCAAGTAAAATTAGTACTATGCAGCAAAGATTAAATTCTTTTTATTTTAAAAAAATACTAGAACTATCACTATTAACCTAAAAAATAAAAATTGTGCTCTAAAATTTATGTACAAAAGTAAGAAAAAAAGCTCTACAACAAACGAATGTGATTGGGCATTGACATCCTAAATAGTTTAGTACTATCATTAACAACATGTAAGTTCAGCAAACTCAAAACCCAAAAGGAGTCCTACAAACATCATCAGCGTATATTTTCCGTCTGCGAGCTATGTACATGAAAATATCCCAGTCAAAACAAAGGATGCCCATCAGTTCAACTATAATTGTTCCAGTTCAAATATAAATAATATATAAAAAAACAATTATGCTTGAGCAAAAAAATAGGAAAGCATTGCATTAATTAAAAAATAGTGCATACAATAAAATACAAACAAATTGTTCCAAACCATCTGGTAATACCATAGAATTCAAACATCTCACATGCATCGCTTTAAAGAAAAAATACTGCAACATAATCAAATGCACACAAATCTCACAACCAGCGTCATTTGCCACATTTAAACCTACAACACATAAATTCTGAACATCAGAGAGTCATCTTCCTTGGAGAACGTAACCATAACCACATCACCATCCTCAAATCCAGACTCTGCTACAAACTCCTTCCACCCAGTAGTTAGGTTGATGCAACCATCAAAGTCGATGTGGTAGGCAACTTCCATCAACTAATACCCGTTTTTGTCTGAAGTCTCCATCTTCAGTATCCCGGAACTAGGAGCAACAATCCTGATTCTGGGTGACATTTTCTGCAAATGGGCATGGGACTAGAAAACAAAGTGAACACCTGACATAACTGAATTTTTACACAGATCTAGGAATGGTTGCATAACAAAGTGAAAAGAAAATATCTGAACCAAAACAAAAACACCAAACTAACTAGTCATATGACCTGACTAAACTGAAGAAATATACATATCAATACACCTACAGTAAAAACATCTGACAAAAACAGAACAAGGATTATCCAAAAATGGATAAATACTGTTAAGTAATGAACAAATACACACACAAATCCCTACTATTAAATTCTGACAAAACCAAATACAAATTATAGAAAAACAACTAAACTACAGATTCAGTCCATGGGATTCAAAATGAGACCTACAAAAAGAAGAAAACAAAACGAATAGAAACACATACCCATGATTCCTTCAAGTCCCGAACCGTCAGGCGACAAACATAGGGTGCACGAAACCCATGGTTGCTGTACAGCAGACACGAAAGTTGCCCACGGCGCTGAGTCTCGGTGAGCTCCAAACCAGATTTGTACACAAGCCGTCAGCTATGCGCGTCATCTTTGTCAGACATCCGCATGAACAATCCTCCATGGAAAACACAGGAATAGGGAAGAAAACAACAGAGAGAAGAGGGAGGAACCTAGATCTGATTCTGGAAGAAGGAAGAAAAAGGAGGGGGAGACTGAGCCACACACCACACATAGATGGATAGAATTTATAGCCAGGGAGACTCGCAGATTATAAAAATAATAAATAAGCTAGTGGGCAGCCAGCTGGTAGAAAATAGTTATTATACAAGTCATGCAACATTTGACCGCAAATCAGTTCAACTTTAGATAAAACAACAGTTCAAAAGTGCACATAACAAACATATGCAGATAAAACAACACATTCAGAGGTAGACAGTTGAATTCATTTAGTCATTCAACCATCTGCTCCCTCACAACACAATCTTAAAAACATAAAAATTCAGTACTTCAGTCATAATGATCAAAGAAACGACGCCATTTGGCCTTGGTGGATGGATGTGGAGCCGTGGCTGCTCTCGCCCTAGCCCAACTGATGATCTGAATATGGTTCCTTCCCCTGCCCTTTGGGAAAAGTAGCTGCAGTTCATTGGAGTTGCAAGTATCCATCACCTTGCGCGCAAGGCGTCTGTTGAACTCTGCCTCCACTTCCTCCTCGGCAGCACGTCGTGCCCTCTGCCTGCCTCCTCCTCCTCCTCTGCTCCGCTACTGCAGCCCTCACATCGACGACATCCCCCTCCTCCTGTGTGACCTCTCCCAGCTCATGATCCATATGGCTTTTCTTTGGTTGCAGCTGGTGGAATGAAAGTGATAGAGGGCTCGGGCTTTATACTCAAAATGCAGAGGTATGGGTAGGCAACCAGTAGAAAATACTTACTCCGATGTCAACGCACAGTAATGCAACTTTGGCACGAAGCAGTCCAACTACACATACGGTAGCAATTCAAACAACACTGAAAAACATGCAACTTAATTACACAGTTTTGACCAGATTACAAGAAATCGTAGGCTACAGTCAGCCACCACAGACCACCTCCGCCATCGACCAAATAACATGGGAATCCGGGGTAGAAACAACTCAAAGAAGCAAAATTGACAACACAAATCTTTTCATACAATCCGCATCTCTCTCCCTGCAACGCCAATTCAAAAGTAAAACATCGAAAAAAGAAGAACCCATCTGCATGGCGGACGTGGAAAACGACCAAGAACACCAAAACTTGTAATCAGAAATTACACATGAAAATAATCTCCAAAAACTCTAACACACCGATAATTCTCACATCCAAAACAACACATAAAACAACAAACCAGACGTAAAATTGACGGCTACGAACACCACGGTAAACACCAACGCCCAAAACACATCCGCCGCCAAATGCCCACGCCATCACCTCCGGTGACTTGAGATCGCAAAACACGACCAGGTGAGCGCGCGCACGTGCGGAAAATCGTACATGTCTCCTCTGGCAACGAATGGCCCACAGCACCACGCCGGAGAACCCCTGGAAGCTCCTCGTTGCATCCCCTGTTTCCGTGCGTCGTAGACGCAGGAATATCAGTTCAAGTAGAAAACCACGTCAGTCCAATCTGAAACTACGTCAGTTCAAGTAGGGTAACAGAATAATATTCTATTACGCGAAACAGAATAGCCAAGATATATGTATGTATGTATGTATGTATGTATGTATGTATGTGTGTGTGTGTGTGTCTATGCGCGCGCGCGCTGAAATGCTAAAATATGGTGTGTGTATATGTGTTCAAATGTTCAAGTATAGATGCTGAAATATTGTGTATATACGCGAAAATGCTAAAAAATACTTGGTGAAGCATGAATAGGATAAGGTGGCAGAGGTGGGTATTTTTACGGTTATGGGAATAGTTTGAAATCCGAGGTGTGGGTATGGTTATGGGTTTGGACGAAACATACTGAGACTGGTATGGGTTTGGACGACCATTATCCGCACCCGAACCCGAGGGTGCCATGTTGACAGACATGGGGTTTCTGCACCCGGGTGCACATGCACCCGGATGAACAGTATAATTCAGAAAAACATACTCCCCCAATCCGGAATAATCGTCTAAATGGATAAAAACCATTACCCACATACGAACCCGACGGGTGCCATGTTGACGGACATGGGGTTTTTGCACCCGAGTGCACATGCACCCGAATGAACAGTGTAATTCAAAAAACGTACTCTCACCATCCGGAATAATTGTCTAAATGGATAAAAATGGATGTATATAGAATTAAAATACGTCTAGATACATACATTTCTCTAACAAGTAATCCCAGACAGAGGGAGTATTAAATAGAATAAAAAACTCTTTTGTTTTAAAACACATGTTTGAATGTTCTACTCAGTGCAAAAGATCATGCAGAAATAACATTCGACGTGCTCATGACAAAAAAACAAATCAATACCAAAGCTCATTTCCAAAGCATTTTGGGATGTATGTCTTGTATTTTTGTTACCCAAAGCACCATGAATGTAAAACACCCAAGAATGTTGTTCGACAAAAAAATTAGAATTTTTAGATTTGTTTTATATTTTTTGAAATTTACGATTCACTCAAGTGCATTTGCACCTAGGAGCAGAATGACACTTTCGGCTTCTTTACCCTTTCGAGGGCTTTTGAACTTAAGAGTGCAAAGAGTTTTGGTATCACTACTGCAGGATGCTACTAACGCGACACTACGATCAGAGACCCTTCGAGAAACTGTGTGCGATGCAATAATCGCAAACGGTGCTGTATGAAAACCGTCAGAAATGTGTAAAACGTTTGCGATGACGGATGCATCAAACACGGTTCAGGTTTTAGTTGCGTGTGCGATGAAGGGCATACGGTTCAGTTCAATGAACTGTTTGCGATGATGCGGAACAAAAGAAATGGGCAGCCTGATGAAGGCGTGTGCGATATAGAGCATACGGTTCACTCGGATGAACTATTTGTGATTAGGCAACACAAAAGAAACGGGCAGCCAGATGAAGGTGTGTGCGATATACAACATGTGGTTCACTCGGATGAACTGTTTGTGATTAGGCAACACAAAAGAAACGGTCAGCCAGATCAAGGTGTGTGTGATTGAGGGCATACGCTTCAGAAGGATTAACTGTTTGAAGTTAGGCAACAGAACAGAAACGGGTAAGCCAGATCAAAGTGTCTGCTATTGATGGCGTACACTTCACACGGATGATCTGTTTGCGATTAGCCACAAAAAAATGAAACAGTTAGATAGATCAACGTGTGTGCGCTAGACGGGCACACCCATTCTAATTAAAAGAAGCATGCGCGATGGTAATAACGAGCGCTCACGGTTGTTGGAACAAGACGTGTGCTGACATTGCCTATTGCGGTGCACCCTATGGTGCAAATGCCACGTACGCGGCCGAGAAGGCGTTCGTGCCCACGTTACGCCTTCCGGGAATATAGCCGCACTTATAACCGTCAGTAAAGTTTGAGCATGCGTCCCGTCACAATTTTTTTAGAAGAGCAGGGATGCCGCGTCCCGTCACATTCCAAATTGCAAACCTGTTCACACCGATCAAAACCTAAACGGTTTCCCACTTAGGAGCGTATTACTATGCGGTTATAAATACTAATACTCCAAGATGACTGCACATTCCTCCTCAACTCCTCATCCACAAAAAGTCAAAAACAAATAAGTCATTCATCATCGTTCCCTTGCGTCTGCCATGGCCAGCGTGAGTTCTGGGTCGAGAGATTGCCACCAGGGAGAGGCGAGCCTGGAAGCGGGAGCACGAGAGATGTCCCGCCTCGCCGCGAAAGCAGCCAACATGTCCCGTCGCACGGCCGTAGCAGCAGAGAGGTCCCGCCGCGCTGCCAAAGCAGCACGGAGGACTCGCCACGTCGTCGATGCAGCAGACTGGTCCGGCCGCGCCGCGAAAGCAGAAGAGATGTCCCGCCACGTCGCGAATGCCGCAGAGATGTCCTCCCGTGCCGCGGCGGCCTGGGAAAATGCCTCGCGGTCAGGCGAGGACTCTTACAGGCGCATGCGTGCCCTCATCCTTAGGTAGATGGATCAGATCTCCAGGTGGGAGAGGTTGCAGGATGACCTGAAAGCCTTGTTTGAACAGTCTACCGACGTCATCCGACAACTAAATGAGAGCAATGCGAAGCTCCGGGCTGAGTGCGACCTGCCGAGGGCAAAGATTGTTGGAAGTGCGGAGCGGCAGCAGCAGACCACTGCCTTGTTGAAGAGGACCGGCGTCATCATCGAGAAACTTATGGACGAGAATAACAAGTTGCGCATCGAGCGCAGAAGGCAGGTGGAGGAATCCGTGGATGCTCTCAAGCAGCATCTTGAGGACAAGAAAGACCTCGTCGCCGCTCGCCGCGGAGACTAGTTCCCGCGGCCTGCAGCAACGCATCAAGAAAGTAGAGATCAGCGAGCCAGATCGTTGTCTTCCTTCTTCTTTTGCCCTTGTGTATTTCGGGTGTTGCCGCATGTGGCTTTTTTAATTATGTTTCTAAATACGTAAGACAATTATTATCCACTGTCATCGTCCCTATATTCATCATGCTTGCTATAAGTCGCAGTCGATGCTATATAGGTCTGTTGGATCTTACATCAAGATCCGTGCAAAACTTTCTTTTCAGATTTTCATTTTTCTCTCTTAAATCTCAGTCCAGTGAGACATATAGCCATGCCATAGAATAGGTGCTCGGGCGCCATTAATGGAGACGTTGGGAGGGAGGTGCGCGACGGGTAGCGGTCCAAGGGCTCTCCTCCCGATTAGCACACGCAGGGGTCTGATCGCACGCCTCCCGTACTCAAATAGCTACCCCGCACAACACCTCCTAGCCAATAAAAAAGGGGACGCGTGGCCGCACGTAATTGGTAAGTCGAACGCCCACGGTTTCAATAATACTTGTGTTTCCGATTTGTAACGTGACAACACTTGTTCCAAAATGACTTTGTTGATTGTTAATGTGTGGACCTTCACAAATCGGACAGAAAAATTACCACAGCATGTTGGTGCCATGTCATGAGACCATGCCAAGTTTCATGATTTTCAGGCGTGTTTTGGAATTATAGGAATTAAAAAAACCAAGTTTCTCAATCTTTCCGGCCGAGCCACGACGCCCAGATGTTTGAATTTCACTCCCATCTCTTGCATGGGACCTAGAAATTCACCCAAGGACACACATGTGATTTTTCAAACAACTTTGGTGCACTGGAGCATGTGCTTGTAGTTCAAATTTGAATTACGCACCTTAAATGCCCAGAAACTCAATTAATGTATAAAAAGGCCAAACGAGCCCGGAATAATTCCAAAATTTAGCACGGTACTTCTATTTGGTCCAATCTGGCTGTGTAAAAAAATTAAGGCGGGAGAAGGCAGTGTACGTATGTCGTTTCACACACGGAGGTGACACGTTCCCTCTCGGAACCACGAGCCTTCTTGACGGAAGCTCCGGTTTGCAAGAAGCTTACACCAAAGCTTGCCCAATTCAGCCAAAAAAATTACCGCAGCATGTTCGTGCCATGTCATGACATCATGCCAAGTTTCATCACCAACAACTCTCCCATCTTGGGGAGGGCAATCTCCACCAACATATTCAACAACACCATCTCCTCTCAAACCCTAGTTCATCTCTTGTGTTCAATCTTTGTATCGAAACCTTAGATTGGTGCTTGTGGGTGACTAGTAGTGTTGATTACGTCTTGTAGTTGATTACTATATAGTTTATTTGGTAGAAGATTATATGTTCAGATCCATTATGCTATTTAATACCCCTCTAATCTTGAGCATGATTATCATTTGTGGGTGGTTACTTTTGTTTTGAGGTCACGGGAGAAATCTTGTTGCAAGTAATCATGTGAACTTGATATGTGTTCGATATTTTGATGGTATGTGTGTTGTGATTCCCTTAGTGGTGTCATGTGAACGGCGACTACTTGACACTTCACCTTATTAGGGCCTAAGGGAATGCATTGTGGAGTAGTTATTAGATGATGGATTGCGAGAGTGACAGAATCTTAAACCCTAGTTTATGCGCTATTGCGTAAGGGACTGATTTGGATCCAAAAGTTTAATGCTATGGTTAGATTTATTCTTAATACTTTTCTCGTAGTTGCAGATGCTTGCAAGGGGGTTCATCATAATTAGGAGGTTTGTTCAAGTAAGAACAACACCTAAGCACCGGTCCACCCACATATCAAATTATCAAAGTAGCGAACACAAATCAAACCAACACGATGAAAGTGACTAGATGAAATTCCCGTGTACCCTCAAGAACGCTTTGCTTATCATAAGAGACTGTTTTGGCCTGTCCTTTGCCTCAAAAGGATTGGGCTACTTTGCTGCACTTTTGTTACCGTTACCGTTACTTGCTTGTTACAAATTATCTTGCTATCAAACTACTCGTTACTTATAATTTCAGTGCTTGCAGAGAATACCTTGCTGAAAACTACTTGTCATTTCCTTCTGCTCATTGTCAGGTTCGACACTCTTACTTATCGAAAAGACTGCGATTTATCCCATATACTTGTGGGTCATCAAGGCTCTTTTCTGGCGTCATTTTCAGGGAGTGAAGCGCTCTTGGTAAGTGGAAATCGGTAAGGAAAAGTTATTACTACGTGCTGGAATTTATTGTCACTTGTTACTATGGAGAACAATCCTTTGAGGGTTTTGTTCGGGGTATCTTCACCTCGACCGATACCACAATTAGTTACCCCTCAACCTACTGCACCTACTGAAAATATTGGTTATGAAATTCCTTCGGGTATGATAGAACAACTGCTAGCTAATCCTTATGCAAGAGATGGAACCGAACATCCTGATATGCACTTGATATATGTGGATGGAGTTTGTCGATTATTTAAGCTTGCAGGTTTACCCGAAGATGAAGCTAAGAAGAAGGTTTTCCCTTTATCTTTGAAGGTAAAAGCATTGCCATGGTATAGGCTATGCGATGATATTGGATCTTGGAACTCGAATCGATTGAAATTGGAATTTCACCAAAAAATATATCCTATGCATCTAGTTCATCGTGATTGGAATTATATATATAATTTTTGGCCTCATGAAGGAGAGAGTATCGCTCTAGCTTGGGGGAGGCTTAAGTCAATGTTATATTCATGCCCCAATCATGAGCTCTCAAAATAAATTATTATTCAGAATTTTTATGCTCAACTTTCTCATGATGATCAATCCATGCTTGATACTTCTTTACCTGTTCCTTTATGAAGAAGACTATTGAATTTAGGTGGGATCTTTTAGAAAGAATTAAACGCAACTCTGAAGATTGGGAACTCGACGAAGGTAAAGATTCAGCTATTAAGCTTAAGTATGATTGTGTTAAATCTTTTATGAATACTGATGCCTTTCAAAAGTTTAACACTAAATATGGACTTGACTCTGAGATAGTAGCCTCCTTTTGTGAATCATTTGCTACTCATGTTGATCTCCCTAAGGAGAAGTGGTTTAAATATCACCCACCTATTAAAGAAGAAATTAAAAAACTCGTAATAGCTAAAGATGAAACTATTATTTATAATGTTGATCTAGTTGTTCCTACTGCTTATATTGAAAAACCACCTTTCCCTGTTATGATAAAGGAACATGCTAAAGTTTCAATGTGGTCAATAAAAGCTATATTAGAACACCTAAACCTGCTGAACAAGTCCAGGTAGAACCTAGTGTTGCTTTAGTTAAAGATCTCTTGGAAGAAAATATTGATGGGCATGTTATTTACTTCTGTGATGAAGCTGCTAGAATTGACAAACCTGATGAAAAAGATAAACATAGACATGTTGTTGGCATGCCTGTTGTCTCAGTCAAAATAGGAGATCACTGTTATCATGGTTTATGTAATTTAGATACTAGTGTGAGTGCTATTCCTTTTACCTTATATCAAGTAATTATGAATGACCGAGCACCCGCTGAAATAGAAGACATAGATGTTACTATTAAACTTGCTAATAGAGACACCATCACACCACTTGGGATTGTTAGATATGTTGAAGTCTTGTGTGCAAAAATAAAGTATCCAACTGATTTTCTTGTTCTTGGTTCCCCACAAGATGACTTTTGTCCCATTATCTTTGGTAGACCTTTCTTGAAAACCGTTCATGCTAAAATAGATTGTGAGAGACAAACTCTCGGTGTTAGTTTTGGTGACGAGTCTTATGAGTTTAATTTTTCTAAGTTTAGTAGAAAGCATCATAAGAAAGGATTTCCTTGTAAGGATGAAATAATTGGTCTTGCTTCTATTGCCGTGCCTCCTACTGATCCACTAGAACAATATTTGCTAGACCATGAAAATGATATGCATATGCATGAAAGACATGAAATAGATAAAATTTTGTTTGAACAACGACCTCTGCTTAAACACAATTTTCCTATTGAAACTCTAGGAGGTCCTCCTCCACCTAAAGGTGATCTTGTGTTTGAATTGTAACAATTACCAGACACTTTAAAATATGCCTATCTTGATGAGAAAAAGATATATCCTATTAATATTAGTGCTAACCTTTTAGAACATGAAGAAGAAAGATTATTGAAGGTTCTGAAGAAGCACCAACCTGCTATTGGATATACTCTTGATGATCTTAAGGGTATTAGTCCCACTCTCTGTTAGCACAAGACTAATATAGAACCTTATGCTAAACCCGTTGTTGATCACCAACGACGCATAAATCCTAAAATGAAAGAAGTGGTAAGAACTGAAATATTGAAGCTTCTGGAAGCGGGTATAATCTATCCTATAGCTGATATTAGATGGGTAAGTCCTGTCCATTGTGTCCCTAAGACGGGAGGTATTACTGTTGTTCCTAATGATAAAAATGAACTTATTCCAGAAAGAATTGCCACTAGTTATAGAATGGTAATTGATTTTAGAAAATTAAATAAAGCTACTAGAAAAGATCATTACCCTCTTACTTTTATTGATCAAATGCTAAAAAGATTGTCAAAGCACACACACTTTTGTTTCCTCGATGGATATTCTGGTTTTTCTCAAATACCTGTTTCACAACCTGGTCAAGAGAAAACCACCTTTACTTGTCCTTTTGGAACTTATGCTTATAGACGTATGCCTTTTGGTTTATGCAATGCACCTGCTACCTTTCAAAGATGTATGACTGCTATATTCTCTAATTTTTTGTGAAAAGATTGTTGAGGTTTTCATGGATGATTTTTTCGTTTACAGAACTTCTTTTGATAATTGCTTAAGCAACCTTGATCGAGTTTTGCCGAGATGCGAGCAAACTAATTTGATCTTGAATTGGGAGAAGTGCCACTTTATGGTTAATTAATGTATTGTCTTGGAAAATTGTCGGCGTTCTGGGAACGGGGGTCCCCAGACTTGCCTTCCTGCGGCCCGCGGCGTGGCTCTGCAAGTGGGCCTGTACGGCCCATCTTCACCAACAAGCATTCAAGACCCTCGCGAGGGGCCAAGCCTCGCGAGGCGGACGACACAAGACCTCCTCAGGAGCGGCCTCACCAGGTTGGCTCGCGAGGGGCGGAGAGATCAAGGCAAGGCAAACCTCGCGAGGTGCTCGTGACGTGAGCCATGACGACCGAGACCAGGCGGGCGCCAGGCAGGTGCCAGCGCGCACAGTGTCCTTGTTTCCTCTTTGACGCTAAGGAGGCAAGCATAGGCGCGGAGTATCGAGGCGTCAAGCAAAGGTTTCTATATCAGTGTAACAAGACCAAGACCAGCAGGACAGCAAGACGGAGGTCACCATGGAGCCCAAGGCGGCGTCACCGCCAGAGCCTTTGGTAGGCGAAGACTACTTTTGTCAAGATAAGCAGTACTAGCTGTCCCCTTTCAAATTGGCCGTTGTTGGCTCCCTTCCCGCTCAATATTTGGGAAGAGGATCAGGGCCCCTATAAATAGGACTAGCCACCACAGTAGGAGGGGACGAAGCCTCAGGCATCTGATCTTGAGCCAATCCCTAGCTACACACTGAGCACAAGAACACCTCAACCTCAGGAGGCTGTTCTTCCCCTTGTAACTGTTCATCCTCAGCCCAAGAGGCAATCCACCACCACCACACTGGAGTAGGGTATTACACCACAACGGTGGCCCGAACCAGTATAAATCTTGTGTTCTTCGTGTTGCGAGTTCGTCGAGTTAGCCCTTGAGATCTTAGCAAAGCTAGGACGTGGATCGGTAGGGGAGAACTTCGCGCGCACCCCAGAGTTCGAACCTTAAGGGTTTTGCCAGAACCCGAGATCCGACATTTGGCGCGCCAGGTATGGGTGCGCCGAAGCTTCCCTTCCGTCGCTCCGCGTCCCGTTGCTTCATCGTCTCCATGGCGGACGCACGCCGCGCTCGCGTCGAGCGCCGGGCTGCCCTCGCCACCCGCGTTGCTCAGACGGCTCCCGTCGGCGGGCCACCCCGTCGTCCTCCGTCACCTGCCGCCAACGCCGCCACTGGCCCGGCGGGGAATGAGCAGCAAGCATCCTCGCTGCACCCCTCGGTGCGGCGGGACAGCCGCATCGCCACTCCATCGCTGACCCCGGCCGGTTCGTCATCCCACGCTCGTCGCGCTCCCCTGGACGCGCAGGCCGCTCGTGAATGGCACGCGAGCTCCTGCGCTACCGCCCCGTCGACGACCTCTATGAGGACTGGCTCGACCGCATCGCCGAGCTTGTCAGCGCCGCAGGGGGCTCTCCTGCGCCGTCCCTCTCACTGCCTCGCCCTCCACCAGCTGCGGGCGGCGTGGCCCACGGAGCGCCTCTACCACCTCTGTCCCAAGACGAAGTCTTGGCACCAAGGCGCGCGGCCCCGCAATGCGACCTGCTGCGTCCGGCGCCCGCGCAAGAAGAGAGAAGCTGCCAAGAAGTCCCTCGACCGCAAGAAAATGCTCCACCACTCCCCGCATCGCCACGCCAGGATCACTTGCTGCGGCAGGGCCCCGCGCCGCTTGCCGTGGCGGCGCGCGGGCGCCAAGACCAAGCCCCGCCTCCAAGACAGGCCCCGGTGACAACGGCCGACTGCCGCGCCTTCACCGCCGAGCTGCGTAGCGTCGCCTGGCCGAGCAAGTTCAAGCCGGATCTGCCCCCTCGCTACGACGGCACCCCCGACCCCGCGGAGTTCTTGCAGCTCTACGAGCTGAGCATCGAGGCGGCCAACAGCGACGAGAAAGTCATGGCGAACTGGTTCCCCATGGCTCTCAAAGATGGTGCCCGTTCCTGGCTCCTCAACCTGCCTCCGAGCTCGATCTCCTCCTGGGATGAGATGCGCAACCGCTTCGTCGCCAACTTCCAGGGCACTCGCGACCGCCCACCGGCCACGGGTGACCTACGCCGCGTGAAGCAACAACCAGGAGAGACCCTCCAGAAGTACATCCAGCGCTTCAACAACGTTTGCCTCAAGATCGCCAAGGTGACGGACGAGGCTATCATCTCCGCGTTCTCTGATGGCGTCCGTGGCGTCAAGATGAAGGAGGAGCTCGCCATCCACGAGGAGCTCTACACATCCCTAGAACTGTTCAACCTAGCGACCAAGTGCGCAAGAGCTGAGGAGGGGCGCCTCTCCCTCCTCGAGCTCCCGGCTGCTGACCTGGAGGAGAAGAAAGCCAAGGCCAAGGACGTCAAGCGCAAGGGAGCAGCCGTGCTCACAGCGGAGCCGGACACCAAGCGTGGCAGAGACCAGCCTGAGTCATCCAAGAGCAGTCGGCCATTCTGCACCTTCCATAACCTGCATAGCCACAACACCAGCGCCTGTCAAGAGCTCAGAGCCATTCGAGAAGGACGCTTCGGTGATGCCCCGAGCGCAACGACCGGGGCTATGACAGAGGAGGAGGACGTGGTGGCGGACGCTGGGATGACCGTGGCCCGCGCTAGGAGTGGCGCGAACGGCCTCGCGAGGACCGCTGGCAGGATCAGCCTCGCGAGGGCGCCTGGAGGGATCAACCTCGTGAAGATCGTCCTCAAGGCAACGCCGGTCTCCCTCCACTACCGCCACCACCAAGAAGGAATGATGACCACCATTAAGACGAGGGGGCTGGGGGCTTCCAGGAGCCGCGTGCTATCGCCTGCATCTTGGGCGGAGCTTAGGCCCCAGCCTCGCAGCGTATCTCCAAACAGTTTGCTCATGAAGTGAATGCAGTCCTCCCCAGGCTCGAGGCCACGCGCCCGCTCAGATGGTTCCAGTGCCCCATCATGTTCAGTTCGGCAGATCAGTTCAAGTGCGCGGCTACCGCTGGTGCCCTCCTGATGCTTTGTTCACCAGTCATCAGTAACATGCAAGTCACCAAGACACATCGACGACGGCTGTAACACCCTGAGAATCATGCTACAGTAACTCCCTGTGATTAAACTAATCATGTTGCTAAACAGGGCTTGATCACATTTGAATCACCTTCCTTTTCAAACTCCTAGTTCAAACTTCAAATATAATTAAAGTGAAAAATAAAAGTTTTCAAAAACTCAAACAAAAATGTTCAGTGGGTGCCAAATATTACACTGGTAATTATGGTGGAGAAAACACATTTTTATAAAATACCTAAATACTTTTAAATGAAATAAAACAGAAAAGGAAATAAGCAAATAAAAAGAAAACAGAAAACAGAAACAGAGCAGGAAAAGAAAAAAAAGGAGCAGGCCTCCCCCCCACTGGACCCGTGACCCATCTGCACCGAACCCCCCGGCCCAAACTGGGCCGCACCCCCGCACCCCCGACCCCGGCCCAGCCCACCTCTCCTCCCTCGCCCCCTTCCCTGTTCCCCCGACCGGGTCGGAACAGGGGCGCGCTCCCGCCCGACCCCCTCGCCGGCACCGACGCCGGAGAGGATAAGGGCGCCAGCGGCCCCCGCCCCCTCGGGCCTCTCTCCCACTCACCCCGCTCACTCCCTCGGCCTCTGCGCCTCTCCCCCGCCAGATCCACCTCTCTCTCCCCTTCGATCTCCTCTGCCCGCGCGTGCTCGCCGCCGTTCACCGTCGAACTCGCGGCCACCGTGCCC
>NC_057805.1:215601703-215607705 GCF_018294505.1 Triticum aestivum | reverse complement strand
AGCGGCCCCCGCCTCCTCGGGCCTCTCTCCCACTCACCCCGCTCACTCCCTCGGCCTCTGCGCCTCTCCCCCCGCCAGATCCACCTCTCTCTCCCCTTCGATCTCCTCTGCCCGCGCGTGCTCGCCGCCGTTCACCGTCGAACTCGCGGCCACCGTGCCCCGATCGCCCCGACGACGTGCCCGAACGACTCCCCGCCGTCGACTACGTCGACTACGCCCTCAGGAACGAGCCGAGCGCCTCTGCACCGGCCTCCCCGAGCTCGTCTTCAACCTACGGCCGCCGTCGTTCGTTGCCGATTCCGGCTACCCCGCGCCCTCCCCGAGCATGCTGCCACTCCCTACAGCTCCGCTGTGAGCTCCCGCATCTCCTCCCCCTCTCCGTTAGCTCGCTCGCGCTCCGTAGCTGTCCCCCACGCGCGCCCGAACGCCACGCCGCGGAGCTCGCCGCCGGCGTGTCTCCGGTGACCAAATGGTCACGGCCGTAGGCCCGCTAGCCCGACCGCACCGTGCCGCGCCCGCCTAGGTAGTTAGTTCGGCCGTTCGCGCGCTCTAACGCAGCTTCCGTCGGGCACCCGTAGCACCTCGCCGCCGGCGAGCTCGTAGCGGTCGTCCCCGGCCGTTCCAGCCCCTCCGACCACCGCCGTTGGACGCGCGACGTCGAGCCGCGTCGAACGCGCCAAGCCCCGCCCCCGCAAACCCACTGTGGGTGAAACCCGTACCCCTCCCGAGCCGCGCCGCCGTGCGTTTGGTCGCCGGCGTTGCTCCGGCGCCGGCCGCCGACGTGGCAGGCCTGGGGCCACCCCAGTGCCCCTGCCAGTGGCCCCCACGGGCCCCAGTTGACTGGGTTGACCCAGTCAACTGCTGACTGGGCTGGCCTAGTCACTGACATGCGGGCCCCGCCGCAAAAATAAAGAAAAGGAAAATGTTTTATAAATAAAAATAATTATTTAACTAATCACTCACTGACATGTGGGGCCCACCCCTCTAATTATACTGTTAGATTAGTTTAATTAAGTATTAGACTAACAGAGGCTGACATGTGGGTCCCACTGGACCCACCTGTCTGGTTTGACTGGTCAGCCGACCTGTTGACTTGCTGACATCAACATGGCCTCATGCTGACGTCATAATTCATTTTTCTTAATATAAATAATTCCAGAAATTCAAATAAACTTTGAAAATTCATATCTTTTAAACCGTAACTCGGATGAAAATGTTTTCTATATGAAAGTTGCTCAGAACGACGAGACGAATCCGGATACGCAGTCCGTTCGTCCACCACACCTCCCTAACCTATCGAACTAGCAACTTTCCCCCTCCGGTCCGTCTGTCCGAAAACGCGAAACATCGGGAATACCTCCCGGATGTTCCCCCCTTCACCGGTACCCCCTACTGTCGCGTTAGGACACCCCTAGCACCGCTCATTGTCATGTCACGCATCGTCATGCTTATGTTTGCATTGTATTTACTGTTTCTTCCCCCTCTTCTCTCCGGTAGACTACGAGACCGACACTGCTGCTGCCCAGTTCGACTACGGAGTCGACGACCCCTCCTACTTGCCAGAGCAACCAGGCAAGCCCCCCCCCCTTGATCACCAGATATCGCCTACTCTTCTCTATACTGCTTGCATTAGAGTAGTGTAGCATGTTACTGCTTTCCGATAATCCTATCCTGATGCATAGCCTGTCATTGTTTCTACAATTGTTACCCTTACCTGCAATCCTACTGCTTAGTATAGGAGGCTAGTGTTTCATCAGTGGCCCTACACTCTTGTCCGTCTGCCATGCTATACTACTGGGCCGTGATCACTTCGGGAGGTGATCACGGGTATATACTATATACATTATATACATGACACATGTGGTGACTAAAGTCGGGTCGGCTCGTTGAGTACCCGCAAGTGATTCTGATGAGGGGGCTGAAAGGACAGGTGGCTCCACCCCGGTAGAGGTGGGCCTGGGTTCCTGACAGCCCCCGACTGTTACTTTATGGCGGAGCGACAGGGCAGGTTGAGACCGCCTAGGTGAGAGGTGGGCCTGGCCCTGGTCGGCGTTCGCAGATAAACAACACGCTTAACGAGTTCTGGGTATTTGATCTGAGTCTGGCCATTTGGTCTATACGCACTAACCATCTACGTGGGAGTAGTTATGGGTATCCCGACGTCGTGGTATCAGCCGAAGCTCTTTTGACGTCAGCGACTGAGTGGCGTGCGCCGCATTGGACCGTAAGCTCGCGCTTGTATTAAGGGGGCTAGGTCTGCTTCCGGCCGCGTACGCAACGTGCAGGTGTGCATAGGGCGATGGGCCCAGACCCCTGCGCGCATAGGTTTAGACTGGCGTGCTGACCTCTCTGTTGAGCCTAGGTGGGGCTGCGACGTGTTGATCTTACGAGGCCGGGCATGACCCAGAAAAGTGTGTCCGGCCAAATGGGATCGAGCGTGTTGGGTTATGTGGTGCACCCCTGCAGGGAAGTTTATCTATTCGAATAGCCGTGTCCCTCGGTAAAAGGACGACCCGGAGTTGTACCTTGAGCTTATGACAACTAGAACTGGATACTGAATAAAATACACCCTTCCAAGTGCCAGATACAACCCGGTGATCGCTCTCTAACAGGGCGACGAGGAGGGGATCACCGGGTAGGATTATGCTATGCGATGCTACTTGGAGGACTTCAATCTACTCTCTTCTACATGCTGCAAGATGGAGATGTTCAGAAGCGTAGTCTTCGACAGGACTAGCTATCCCCCTTTTAATTCTGGCATTCTGCAGTTCAGTCCACTGATATGCCCCTTTACACATATACCCATGCATATGTAGTATAGCTCCTTGCTTGCGAGTACTTTGGATGAGTACTCACGGTTGCTTCTCTCCCTCTTTCCCCCCTTCCTATCTACCTGATTGTCGCAACCAGATGCTGGAGTCCAGGAGCCAGACGCCACCGTCGACGACGACACCCACGGCACTGGAGGTGCCTACTACTACGTGCAGGCC
Organism: Triticum aestivum; assembly: GCF_018294505.1. NCBI lineage: Eukaryota > Viridiplantae > Streptophyta > Magnoliopsida > Poales > Poaceae > Triticum > Triticum aestivum. The sequence continues at coordinate 215,604,715 of NC_057805.1, read as the reverse complement.
GCTGACGACGACCAGGAGTAGTTAGGAGGTCCCAGGCAGGAGGCCTTGCCTCTTCGATCGTTGCTACCTTTGTGCTAGCCTTCTTAAGGCAAAACTTGTTTAACTTATGTCTGTACTCAGATATTGTTGCTTCCGCTGACTCGTCTATGATCGAGCAATTGTATTCGAGCCCTCGAGGCCCCTGGCTTGTATTATAATGCTTGTATGACTTATTTATGTTGTAGAGTTGTGTTGTGATATCTTCCCGTGAGTCCCTGATCGTGATCGTACACATTTGCGTGCATGATTAGTGTACGGTCAAATCGGGGGCGTCACAAGTTGGTATCAGAGCCGACTGCCTGTAGGAATCCCCCTTTCCACACTCCTTGGCCGAAGTCGAGTCTAGACATTACAAACATTTTACTAACATGGTTGTGTGTCTTACGGGCCCACGTCTCCATTGGGTGGTACTAGGATCTTTTACTCCTCGACCTTTACTCTGGGACTCTGAACTCTCTTCTACTCGGGTTAAACGAATTTACTAACTCTAACACTAGGATCCCGTGACCACATTCACCCCAAAGTTGGATAAGCCATAGTTGTTTCTCAGAATAGTATTTTGAACAATTCACACACTGTCATTTGACTCCTTTGAAACGTCTTGGCTTTCAGATGGAACCCACGAGGCAGGTCGTGCGCCACACGACGACCATTGGTGCCTCGGGATCACCTGCGGTGCTAGCTGAGATGATGACCTATCTGGGTTATCGCTGGCACCCTGAGTACACCGTCTACGAGGAGTACCAGGACTTTAACCAGGAGCAGTACCGTGCCATCGTCCACCTCTACTCTCGGGAGTACGACTCCACTACTGTGCTGCACACCGCACATGGTGTTGGTGTGACCATCGATATGGCTGTCCACGATGCTGCCTATGCTGCTCTGACACGTCTTCGTGGAGAGTATCAGGAGTTGGACACCTCCCCTTTCAGGCACATTGCTATCGCCTCTGATGTTGGTGCGGAGGGATACTATACTGCTGCCTACTCCACTGTCACCCGAGAGCCCTTCTACCATCAGCACCTGGTTCTGCATGCTGATGGGCTGGATCGAGCTAACCGAGCTCTTCGCCACGAGATGTACACCACCCGTCAGCACCTTTACCGTGCTCTGACGCTGCTGCACCCCTTTGTCCGGTCTGGACAGGTACCGCGTACTGCGATCTACCCAGCCAGGACCGTGATGCCCCACGGTGTTGGTTGGCCAGAGGTGGGAGGCTACTCTCCCGCACTTGGTCCTCTTCTGCCACCTGAGCGTCGGGCTCTACACCTGAGTATCCGCGGCCCCCAGTCTGCTGACGTGGAGGGCTATCCGTTGCCTCACTACCAGCTGTCGGGCTACGATTACCTCCACAGTACCTCTTGGGACTGATGTAGTCTTGCTTAGTTAGTATTAGTTGCAGTCGCCGCGAGCCTGTGTGCCGCCTATGGTGTTTTAGCCTATGTACTGAACTCTGTGTACTGAACTCTATGCATGGCCCCTTTTGTAAGCTATGCCGACTACTGAGTAGTAGCTATCGTGCTCCTTTCATTATGCATGTTTCATCATGAATGATTCTTGTCATTGCAAATTTTCTAAATGCTGAACTACCCCTGTTATATATTAGCAGGATGGTTAGACCAGGTGGTCGTGGTCGTGGTGGCGATGCCCCACCACCACCTGAATACATGGCTGGTATGATCCAACAGTTTGAACTGAACCGCCAATTCATGGAAAATATGATGGCTCAGTTTCCTCGCCCCAATATGAACCAGCAGCCAGCCCAAGTGACTCTTCAAGATTTCATACGCCTCAACCCAACCATCTACCGCAGCTCAACTCAGCCTCTGGATGCTGATGACTGGCTCCGTGACATCACCTATGAGATGGAGTCTGCTGATGTAGCCCCTGCCAGCTATGTCAACTTTGCTTCCTTCTTTGTGAAGGGACCCGCAGCTCAGTGGTGGGACAGCCACAGGCGTACTCTGCCAGCTGGAACAATCGTCACCTGGCCAGACTTCCAAGCTGCTTTCCGTGCCCGCTTCATTCCTCAGGGAGTCATGGACCGGAAGAAGCGTGAGTTTCGCAACCTCACCCAAGGCAACAAAACTGTCGAAGCTTATCAGCGGGAGTTTCTGGACTTGTCCTGCTATGCTGAAGAAGACATTGCAACTGATGCACGCAGACAGGAGAAGTTCCGTGATGGCCTTCAAGCTGACATCAAGCTCGCACTTCTAGTGCATGACTTTGCTGATTTCGCCACCTTGGTGAACAAGGCCATCAATGTCGAAACTGGTCTGCAGGAATACCAGAGCTCTCACAGGCGCAACCGTGACACGGGCTCATCTTCGGGTTCGCCCGCACAGTAGCGTAAGATATGGATCCCGAACAGCACGTACCGTCCAAATGCATCTGCCCCAAGGCAGACCTATGCTGCACCTCGTCTGCCTCCACCACCATCTAGGCAGACAAGACTTCCAGCCCCACCATCCCAAGCTCCGGTTCCCACTCCCAATAATGGTCTGCGCTACAACTGTGGACAACCCGGTCACCGTGCCAGGGACTGCCATCAGAATCAGAATCAACTTGCCCTTCCAGCAACGGGCCGTGGTAACAACCAGCCCCGCAGCAACAATGCTAAGCCTTATGGTCGTGCTCATGCCAACCACGTTGATCTCAACGAAGCTCAAGACCAGCCTGCTACTGTGATGGGTACACTCCTCGTAAATTCAGTACCAGCATCCGTTTTATTTGATACAGGTGCATCGCATTCATTCATGTCAGAAGATTTTGCATACAAGCACGACGTTAAATGTGAGGAGATGAACACCTCTGTATTGGTCAAAACCCCCGTGGGACAGTGTCAAACCTCCTTGGTTGGCATCGATGTCCCCATGGAAATCGAAGGGCTGGAATTCTATGCCTCTCCCATTATCCTGAAGTCGTCTAACATCGACCTCATTTTGGGTATGGATTGGTTGAAAGCGCATACTG
>NC_057805.1:215598271-215600557 GCF_018294505.1 Triticum aestivum | reverse complement strand
GACAAGTCTCTTCGCAAAGGATTCATTCGCCCAAGTTGCTCTCCTTGGGGAGCACCTTCTCTCTTTGTCAAGAAGAAGGATGGGACAAACCGGTTAGTTCAAGACTACCGTCCTATAAACCAAGCTACCATTCAGAATAAATACCCTCTTCCTCGGATCAATGATCTGTATGATCAACTGGCGGGTTCGTCAGTGTTCTCTAAGCTCGACTTGAGGTTGGGCTACCACCAGATCCGTGTTCGCGAAGAGGATATCCCAAAGACCGCCTTCGTGACTCGCTATGGTTCATACGAGTACACCGTCATGTCTTTCGGTTTAACCAATGCTCCAGCCACCTTCTCTCGTCTGATGAACTACATATTCATGGATTACCTCGACAAGTTCGTCGTGGTTTATCTGGATGATATCCTGATATTTTCCAAGAACGAAGAAGAACATGCTGAACGTCTTCGACTTGTGCTGGAAAAGCTACGAGAACATCAACTATATGCCAAGTTCTCCAAATGTGAATTCTGGCTACCGGAGGTAACCTATCTTGGGCATGTCATCTCTAAGGATGGTATTGCCGTCAACCCCGAGCGAGTTTAGGCTATTCTTGATTGGACTCCTCCCAAGAACGTTAAGCAAGTCAGAAGTTTTCTCGGTCTCGCCAGCTATTGCCGTCGATTTGTCGAGAACTTCTCCAAGATCGCCAGGCCACTGACTAACCTGTTGCATAAGGGTGTCAAGTTCCAATGGACAGACAAATGTCAGGAAAGTTTCCAGGCACTCAAAGACAAGTTGACCTCTGCTCCAGTTCTAGCTCCACTTGATACTAAGAAGGACTTCGTCATCTACTGCGACGCTTCCCGTCAAGGATTAGGCTGTGTCCTAATGCAAGACCGCAAAGTGATTGCTTATGCCTCTCGACAATTGCGCCCTCACGAAGAGAACTACCCAGTTCATGACCTCGAACTTGCTGCAGTCATTCATGCGCTGAAGCAGTGGCGACATTACCTTCTCGGTAATCGTTGCGAGATCTTCACTGACCACCAAAGTCTGAAGTATCTGTTTACTCAGCCAGATCTGAACCTCCGCCAGCAGAGATGGATGGAGCTTGTTGCAGACTTTGACTTGGGTATTTCCTATACGCCAGGCAAGGCTAATGTAATGGCTGATGCCTTGAGCCGCAAGTCTTACTGCAACCACCTTCAGGTTCACAAAGTTCAGCCCTCGCTTGTTGAGGAATTCAGGAAGCTGAACCTCCATATTGTTCCTCCGGGTGCACTCATTCCCCCTCCTAAGGAGTTTGGCAAGGTGAACCTCCACGTTGTTACCCAGGGTTCTCTCAATACCCTAGTTGCTAAACCAGATCTCGAGGACAGCATCAAAAGGCTACAGCAGTATGACTCTGAAGCCTACAAGATTAAGCGCTACCTCGCAGAAGGAAAGCCCTCATTCTTCACCATTGCTGAAGATGGCACCCTATACTTCAAGGGCCGCCTAGTGGTGCCATGTGCAGAGAAAAACCTGGATATGACACAGAAAGTTATAAAGAAGCTCATGATACGCCTCTGTGTATCCATCCTGGTAGTACAAAGATGTATCAAGACATCCGACAGAGATTCTGGTGGTCTAATATGAAGCAAGACATTGCTCGTTATGTTGCTGAGTGTGATGTTTGCCGTCGTATCAAAGCAGAACATCAAAGGCCTGCTGGAACTCTGCAACCTATCTCTATTCCTGAATGGAAATGGGACCATGTTGAGATGGACTTCGTCACTGGATTTCCCAAATCACAGAAAGGTAATGATGCTATTCTTGTCGTCATTGACCGGCTTTCCAAAGTTGCATATTTCCTGGCAGTCAAAGAAACGATCACTGCTAGCCAGTTGGCAACGCTCTATATGTCCAGGATTGTTTCACTCCACGGTATTCCATTGGTTATCAGTTCAGACCGTGGTAGCTTATTCACTTCAAGATTCTGGGCAAGTTTCCAAGAAGCTATGGGAACTCATCTGTCATTCAGTACTGCGTTTCATCCTCAATCGCAAGGACAAGTTGAACGCGTCAACCAAGTTCTCGAAGACATGCTTCGAGCTTGCGTTATTTCCTTCGGCAAGAAATGGGAGGAATCTCTCCCGTATGCTGAGTTCTCTTATAATAATAGCTATCAAGCTAGTCTGAAGATGGCCCCCTTCGAAGTGTTATATGGACGAAAGTGCCGAACCCCTCTGAACTGGTCAGAAACTGGGGAACGTCCACTCTTCGGTCCGGATATTATCCAAGATGCCGAAGAACAAGTCC
>NC_057805.1:215277824-215288421 GCF_018294505.1 Triticum aestivum | reverse complement strand
ATCCACCGCCTACCATCTTCGAGGCATGGGGGACACATGGCGAGCAAGCTGAAATCGAGGACACGAGTAAGGCGACCGTTTTCCACCCCGTGATCGTGGGGTGCGGGAGCCTTCAAGGCCACGACTCGAGTCCACTTAGTAAATGAGCCGCGCCCCTGGGTTTTCCTCTTTTTTATGGGGAAGGCGTGAGCCGCCTCTTTACTATGATGTGATGCATGAGGGCAGCAACCGCCCCACGCATGACCCCCACGTCGCGCATTCAACGCGGGTCATGGGGAAGCGCAAGCGGGCGAGGGAGTTACTGCGGTAAAAACTCCGCCGCTCGCGCGCCCGCGCGTCGTTCTGGGCCTGGCCCAATAACGCCCTGCGCTTATATGTGGCCCAGGCCCTGGGGCTCCTGTCGGTGTACAAAAGTAGGGGTCCTTTTTTGCACCCCTTTACTTGTGCGCGGGCAGTCGCAGCCCCACGCCCCTAGCCACGCTTGGCGGGGCAGAGGAAGCAAAGGTACAAGACGACCAGACCAACGCCGAGCCGGAAACACAAAGAGCAGAAGGGCGAGGTGGACACCCCCGGCAAGGCCCTTGCCGGGGCGGCCTCCACAGCCCCGGCAAGAGCCTTGCCGGGGCAACTCGCCCAACGCCAGCAGGGCTGCCACCCTTGAGCCTGAGAGTTCCAATGCCTTCAACCACAATGGAATCAAGGCTCGGGAGGCACCTTCGTGGTGGCATGCAGATCTTTGTGAAGACCAAGAGCATACAAGACTAGATAAATAACCAGAAGACGAAAATCCTCGGCAAGATCCTTGCAAGGATACCCACGAGACCCCGGCAAGCCCCTTGCCGGGGACGCCACGACGCCACGGCAAGACCCTTGCCAGGGCCCCGGCAAGACTCTTGCCGAAGACATCCGTAGGGCCGCAGCCAGGCCCACATCTGCCAAAGCTCTGCCGCCGTTCCCATGCAACTGCCAGCCCACCAACTAGGTGAACACCTGCGTGGCGACGTGCGGCCTTTAGGCCGACTCACCAAGCACATGTGTGGTGGCATGCAGATCTTTGTGAAGGCTCTGCCACCGCACCAACTCACCAGCCAGCTAGCCAGCATGGCACTACTCGCCTCGTCAGTTCGGACGCGCGTCGAAACCAGGCGAGACGGCGACAGCTAGGACGAGCTTCCTTGCCGTCCCCGATAAAGCAAGAAGGGCACGTCGACAGCGCATTAAATGCATTTGTCCTATGGTGACAGAGGATAGGCTCGACCACTGTATAACTTTTCACCTCCTGTGTGCCACTGTGGTAGCCCCTTTGTCTATAAAAGGAGGCCCGCGGCGTACTGGGAGAGGATTCAGACTCTTTGAACCCTGCACGCCTTGTAGCTACTCCAAGAGCACCAGATAAACAAAAGCCAGCAGGAGTAGGGTATTACGCGTCACTTGCGGCCCGAAGCTGGATAATCCCCCCCCCCCCTGCGTTGATCTCTCAATCCCGCTCTTTTCACAGCCCCGCGCCTGCCAACCGTTGCAAAAGGGATTCCTCGTGATCCCATAGGTGTCATTTCCCCCGACATCGAAGGTTCAGACTTCTCTCTCACATAAAAGAATTTTCTTTTTTTAAGTTTTGTAAGTGTTCTACTTTTTCCAAAATTTACTCACTCTTTGTTTCAAAAGTTTGGATTTTTGTTCCATGGACTTGCTGGTTTCGCCCTGAACTTCCGTTTTCTTTACAAGTTTACAAACATTACACAGACGTCCAGAGTTGCAATTGTAAGTATATACTAAAGAAATTGGATCCATTATCTTTAAAGATGAACACTTTGAAAAGGACACTGGCTAAATGGGCAAAATGGGGCCAAATGGCAATGCAGTGGAGCTATTCACCACCACACATTTTTTGTCCTCTCATCATTGTACGTGTTCTCTCTCACACTTTGATTGTCTTTTTGCTTCTTCTCTCCTAGGATGATTAAATCCAGCATTGCCGTAGCAACTAGGAACATGCATAAATACCATCACGCGGAACAGTGATGTTGAGGGCCTCCTGTATCTTGTACTGAGGAATTCTGCTCTCCGATCTAGGGTCTGGCGAAAAGATCAAATCCCCGATATGAGTCCTATTGCAAGGTGACATGGTTGTCAACATGTGAAAAAGAAAACATATACACTGCACTGGACTCACCTGTTTTTGATGGGGGTTGGCCAGTTCTGCAACGACGGGGATAGGGGAGTTCATGGGTGCCGCCGAGAACCGGGCGCGGATGGCCCTTGTCTGGCTCACCGAGGTCGTTGTAGTAGTCATAGCGATACACACGGTCCCACTCCTCATACTTTCCGGTTGTGCCATCGCCTCAGAGATTGTTGAGTTCATCTTGACCGTATTGCACCAAAAGTGCAGCATTTTGCTGGGCAGATAGGTCTGAAAAAATAGCGAGAAAATGAAGCGACAGATAAACAAAACAAAACCTGTGAGAAGCAGGACCTCAGTCCCCCAAACCCAGGCAGGCAGGTGCTCTGGGATTGAAAACAGGGCTACTACCAATTAACCTGTGAGAAAAACAGAATTCAGTTTGTTTGCTTGTGATCTGTTTCTGAAGACAAGTTTATATGTCTGTCTCCCAATCCCCTGGTCATCAGGGGAACACTTAAACATAGTTATTTTTCCTTTTGGTAAACAATAGAAAAATTGGCATCTTGCTATAAGATATAACGACTAGCTAGTTGTGGATCGAGAGATTCGGATATGCGCGGGGATGGGTGATTCTTGTCCAGAACAAAAGCCTATTAAACTATCAAACTGATGACACCTGCAACTTGTTGTTTTATAATTGTAATAATACTGGTAACTTGTATGAACCAGTCTATTATCTATGTGAACAAAACTCTTAAGATGAGTTCAGTCAGTAGGGATGCCAGCGGAGTAGTCCGTGGCGGCGCGTGAGAGCAGTCCATGTTCTACTCATGCTCTGTGTCTCCCTTTGTTCTTGCTTATCCATCAAAATCAAGGCGTCGACTTCATTAGGAGGAAGAAAATAGCATTGGCAGAATAGCAGTAGCATTAGCTAGAAAGGCTACCTCTTGCATCTTCAGGCCGGCGGATCTTCACACACAAGCAGCTAGGACGAGATGGTGTGCACCTTGCGAGCCGGATCCTCGGAAGTAACCTTCCTCGAGAAGGTCGAGGTGGCCTTTGTGAGAAGGTCAACCAGCAGGGGTTGGGGAAAGCAGACGAGTTGGGGGCGTCGCGACGGCGGGCGGACGCGATGTGGAGCAGCCGCAGCGAGAAGAAGACAGGGCGCGGCGATGGAGTGCAGGGACGGGGTTCCGATGCCTGGTGTTGACGGCGGCAGAATCCAGCAAAGATCACTGGAGGAAGAGAAGGAGAAGAGGAAGGGGTTGACAGGATTCACGTCGGCAGCAAGAAGGGGACTGCGTGGGGAGGCGGCCATGATCTGCATGCCAGGATGATGGTGCTCGAGGATCCCTGGCGGAGGCGACGATTGGGCCGCGGAGGAGCGTGCGGCCATGGCGGAAGTGCGGCAGCAGGTTCCCGGTGGCGTGGGCGGCGCCCAGCGACCCCGCGCTGGTAGGTCGGGGGGCGGCGGCGCCTTGGGTAGGTTGGCCGGCGGGAGGAGGCGTGCATGGCGGCGAGATCCAGCGAGGGTGGCGGCACTCGAGGGAGGGGATCGAGCGAGGTCAAGGTGGGGATCGGGGCAGCGGGTGGGGTGGGGTGGTTTTTTTGGATGGGAGGTGCGGGAAGTGGGGGATCGGGGATGATGGGGGATCGAGGGAGGGTGGGCTTTTTTCTGTCACTGCTAGGTTCGGGAGTTCGGGAACAAGTCCATCGGGCCCAATATAGGGGTCGTGATCCGAATCTCTACTATTACTATTGCCACGGGCTCTTGAAATAGTTTACAAGAGTTACATGTTAAATTCCACACGTACAAACAATAAAACACAAATACAATTATTTAATAACTGAAGTTCATTTTTACAATGCAAATTGATAACATGAAGAAAAATTAACGACATGTCCATGTAACAAACCGAGCGATGTTCCAACTAAACATCTATTACAAAACTATTAATATCTAGATGATGCGCTTAAGTAATTCTTTCACAATATCAGGAAAGTTTCCTTTAGCTTCATTCCCACGATGTTTTAGCAAGTGTAATAAAAACTGCTTCCTCAATTCATATCCATCCCGCACAAACAATACATGTAGTTATTATGAAAATTTCACGCCGAAGGTCTTAAAACATGTAACTGACAATACTCACCGTGCAAATCGACTTGACCAATTCTTTACCGTTCCACCAGAGCATGAAATGAAAAACAAAATAGCTAGACACATTCCTGCAAAACTTTAGATTAATAATATATAGAATATAGTGATAACAAAAGTAATGTTTTTGTTATGAATCCATTACCCGTCTATACTCGTTGGAACACCGAACGGAAATAAACGTTGCCATTTAGTATATCATAATTCCAACCAGGCAGCTTTATTTCGAGTGCTTCTTTGAAATCCCTTGCAAAACTTTTTAATTTCAGTGCATGCCTAATTTTTTTTCCTCTAACGATTGTGATGTTTGAATAGGATCCAGAATATATAGACGACGGCCTCTTTCTCGATGACGTACAAGATGTATCGGCCGATGGATGCATAGGGAAGATAAAATCTACAAGTGGAGCTATTAGAAACAACAATAAACCATGATAACAATGGACAAAATACTTTACTTACCTTGTTGCACGATGAGATGTCATTGTCCATCCCAGGCCAGCTATCAAATAATGTTGCCAACGTCTGGATAGTTTTCTTCTCGCAAAACTTCTGACCTCGTGTTGACTCTAGCATCATGGACTAAGTAAAAAAGAAATATTGCTTCAACATGTTGATGCTAATGACACATAGAATGAAGAGTTACGATAACTTACACAAAACCGTAGATCCATGTAGTGCACAGGAGGGTCTGTGAACAATACTCCCTCGTCACATGCCAGCATACGCACGGCTGTGTTGAAGCAATCATTGTCCATGGGCTGCTCTATGTTAAGTATGCACTGAAGTTTCTTAAGACTTAAGCCCATTGGATCGGGTGTCGAGCTCCGGACCCATACCTTCCTATAAATTGGATGGTAAGAAGAACAATAATATACAACCTCACATTAAATTATTGATACCTGATACTTACTCCAAACAACCGGCATCATCGATCGACATGATGTAGTTGCAGAGGCCGGCAAGTAATTCACGTTGGTCCGTGGGTATGATAGTGATTGGTGCAGGACGTTTGTCTTTGACTACGTCAGATGGATTGTCCAGTATCTCGAGATCAGAATTAGCTAAATTTTCTTGATCGTCAGGTTGATGGTATATGGGACCTCCTTTTAGCTTATTCAGCTCTGAATCGAGCAAAATGACAGCTAATTTTTGTCGAAAATGTTTCATATCCTCCTACAAGATATATATAAAAAAATTTATATATTATTTTGAGATAAAATAACGAGATAATGTATAAAAACGAAATACCTGGGTGAATTGGTCTGACAGTGCACGTGATGTCCAGTATTCCATATAATTTAGCATAAACAATCCACATGATACGCTATAATATTATACAATAATGCTTTAGAATACTACACAGATGAATCAAATAAACAAACCATTGTAACAAGTGCTTACCCATCGGTTTGTATTGCCTCATGAAACTGCTCTACAACCGTCCATTTTGTAACATTCAGATCGGGCCACTTATGACCTCTGATAAAATCCGGTCTATGCTCTACAAGTTTCAGACACTTCTCGAGTCCTAGTAACTATTTTATATATAAGAAATAGTAGGGATCAAGGCAAACAAAAACATATGTTAAGATGAATAAAAATAATAGATAGTTACCGTAGTAGCAAGGTCATTGCGTTTGACCCGAGAACCAAGTGAGTCCAATACTTGAATCTCACGTTTTTTGGCATTGGCGACTGCTAGATACCAATGGTAGCTCGGCATGTTAATCGGAATGAATAACTGGTGTAAATATCATACAAGTCACGGTCGCAATTAGATATAAATATTAATAAATTATTATACATATGAATTAATAAAAACAATACATAATTATATGCATGGATAACGAGACAAAAACTAACCATGTCTTGCTGTAGATAAGTATTAACATGATGCACGATGCGGTGATATTTTGATGGGTCTATGTCTCTTTCCCCGTCTTCTTTTATCTGGCCAGATACAAACGTGCTAACAACGTGTACCTTTTCACCCGCTCTGTCTTGTAGATGGTCGTCAGCAAGCATGCAATATATGTAAGCATTTATCACCTGTAATCAACATTTAGATTATGTGTACATTTTATAATATTAAATATTGTTCATATTATTAATTACAAAGTTTGTGCAATTGGTCTTACACCGTTATGTAAGAACATATCATCTTTCATAAGGCATTCCAAATCGTCGGTTGATAACAAGGCATCTCCAATGTCCACGAACTGGGTATTCTTGGGGGCAGACTTGATTGATTCGATGACTGTAATATCCCTAGGGGTACAAACATAGTCTGTCGAATTCATAAATAAATGAGCCAATTTAGCAATCAAACTGAGCAAAAATAGTTGAATACAAGAGGCAATATCACAAAAATAAGATTGATAGTAATATTAAAAAATACCTTGTGAGATAACATGTAAATTAGCATCCTTTTTTGTTTGTTATGAGATATAACCTCTTCGACATTTTTATGTTGTGAATTTTTGTCCCATTGCAGCAACATCGCATATGAACCCTCAATGGATTCTTTCCGTGCATCTCCAAAGTCCATATCCATGTCTCCTATATTCTGAAAAAATAAAAATATAAAAATAGACCTTTCGTGTTTTCATGTATAATATACATACAGAGGAAGGTTAGCTATATGCACCTCTTCTCGTGGTGTTTCAGTGCGGTCTGTCATCGTTATATCAGTGCATATGTCGGAACCCATCACTTTGTATCTACGATGAAATATATATGATGAAATATAAATGATGTTTTCTACTGCATAATATAATCATATATAATATCTGAAAAAATAGTAATGACGCCCAGCAGCAGCAACCATGGATGAAATTTATTTATTTTAATTCCCAATTAGTTAGTAGTAGCGCGGGGCCTGACAATCTTCTTAATAATCAAGAAAACATCAAAGCTTTTGGCTCGTGTTTGAATTTATTTACTCATACTCATTTCCTCAACTAAAATTTAGATATATCAAATGTGTTTTTTACCAGTATTTTTTTCAACTTTTATAGATATTATTTATACAGGAAACCTTTTAAAGCATCAAATGATTATGACTATAAAAATAATGGATTTTATTAGAACAATGTGAGGTGAATGAGACACGGCCGATAAAAAGAAGACCATTTATTTTTTGGATCGGACAACGCCGTGATCAATCACAATCTCTCCCCCGTCACTGCCTAGTACAGTAGTCTACGTAGTAGTATTAAGAAAAAAACGTCAGATTTCTCAAAAAAAAAATGTCAGTCATCCTCTCCACTGCCGCCTCACATTCTTCTCTGGATAGTTCCCCACCACTGCCTCACAATCTCCTCCGTTCCCCATTCTCTCCACCACAACCAGCGCTCCCTGGTCAGGCCGCCCCCTTCCCTTCGTCACCACCGCCGGCGCTCCCTGGTCAGGCTGCCCTCCCCTTCGTCACTAGCGTCGCCGCTCCCTAGCAGGCCGCCCCTCCCCTTCGAATCAGATCACAGAAGTGGCCGAGGAGGTCCTCGAGCTCGGCATGCTCGCGCCAGTGCTAGGCGCCGTTGGATGCGGACGCGGAGGCTCAGGACTTGCACGCCCTACTCTACCCTGTTCCTTCCAATCCGGCCCCGAAGTGCTCGAGGAGGCGCTCGAGGTCGGCATGCTCACCGGCGACGCTGGGTCCCTCCATCCTCCTGGTTCCCTCGCCATCGCCAACATGAGCCTCTCCACCCTCTCCCGCGCGATCGTCTAGGTCCAGGTAATCTCTCTCTCTCCCTGACCCTGCCGTATGCTCCTCCCCGTCAATTCGGTTAGTCGCCAGGTGCATCGCCTCACTGAGATATCACCATGAATATTCCTTTTCAAGACTGTCCATATTTTGTTCTGTTAAAGGGCTTTGTTAGAAAATCTGATTTAACTGAGTATTATTCTGCTCTAAATTGCGGCCCCTTCTGGTTGTGAGTGGATCCAAGAGTTCACATGATGCAGTATCTTTTTGAAAGATGATACATTATCTTCATAAAAGAAAGGAAGTTGGAGGAGTTATTATTGAAGAGGGATTCAGTGGTATGTGCTTCTCAAGAGCTAAACTGGAACAAGAAGTGTGAAAGAACATGCGGTGCCCCCATGTTTGGTTTTGGTAATTGATGTCAATCTCTATGGACTAATGGTTGCCTTGAGTTATATTTGAAGGATTTGTCCATAGGCATTTCTTGAAGTTCATGTGTTGGTTTCAAGGAGTTTATGTGGTGACCAAGGTGTTATTAAGGAATTATCCAAAGATTGGTCATGTGAGAGTAGAACTTATTGCAAGCATGTCTTGACGAAGAAGATTGTGTGATCATTCATGTTTACCTTCAAGACATCATCCAAATGAAGAGAGTTGGAAAGAGTCAAGGTTGATCAAGACTAAGTCAAGAGTGAATCAAGTTGATCAACACACAAAGCGCACAAGATGTACCGAGAGGGATCAAGCGATCCCATGGTGTGGTAAGCATTGTCGATTACGCTTTGTGTACTAACCCATGATCTTCGTGAGAGTTCTTTGTGGGGTTAGGTTGCGGTGTGCAAGTTCAAGTGAAGCATCATGAAGAGATCAAATGCTTGAAGCTTGCCGTCCATTGTGGCGACAATGGACTTGTGAAGATGTTGCGGTGCGCAAGTTCAAGTGAAGCATCATGACGAGATCAAATGCTTGAAGCTTGCCGTCCATTGTGGTGACAATGGACTGGTGAAGATGTGCGGAAGAGTGGCTCACCCATAGTGGAGTACGGGGGAGCAATCAACTAGTCTTCATCGAGCCAAGACAACCAAGAAAGGTGGTCCAACTTGAGGGAGTCAAGATCGTCATCATCTAGCTCAAGTGGACCATGTGCAAGGCAAAGGTTTGCTCTTGATAGGTTTTCTATTTTACCGGTCTCATGATGGTAGTTGGGAGACCGGGTTATAGGATCGATTGCCGTACTATCAAGGGGGGCTCTCGATGAGTAGCTTGATCGTATCGTTCATAGAGAGCTCAAACCATTGCATCCTTGCATCATCTTTGTTGGTTCTGGTTTGGTTCTTCTCTTTGTGAGTTTTGGAGCTTATGGTCATCTTGATGACAAGCTCGAGTTCATCGAAAACGGGGTTCACTCGCATCTTCTATGATGTTTTCGATGTTGGAGGTTATGCCGGTTCTTCTCGGTTGGAGGTTTCACTCCTCTATTTTTTGGCATACCTCCCCTGCCTCTTCTTACTATAACCAGTCGCTGTTTTGATGCTACTCGTCTTTCTCGATCCAACAAGCTTGAGTTTGCTCAATTTGGAGCTCATATGCAGAAGTTATGGCAGTCTTGGTTTCCTAGCGGTAGTACCGCGGCCAGAGCGGCAGTACCGCTTATCACCCCAAGCGGTAGTACCGCTGTCCAAAGCGGTAGTACCGCCTATGGCCATAAGCGGTAGTACGGCTACGGTTCCGCGCTGGTACCGTCTCGATTTTGGGTCTTGCATTTTTCGTGTCGAGTTTTGCAGTAGTTGCACGGCAGTAAGGCGCGGCAGTTCCACCTATAAGCGGTAGTACCGCCCTGATGGACGGTAGTACCGCCTATAAGCGGTAGTACCGCTCCGGTCGGGCGGTAGTACCGCTACTGTTTTTTTGGTCCCGTGTTCTGCTCCTCCAGCGGTAGTACCGCTGGGGTGCGCGGTAGTACCGCTTATAAGCGGTACTACCGCCCCAAGGTTCATGTTTGGTTGCTCCTTTCCCCTGCTTCTTCCGCCAGAGCGGTAGTACCGCTCGTGGAGCGGTAGTACCGCTCGTGTGCGGGCTGAGCACATAACGGTTGGATTTTTCCCCTTCTATAAAAGGGGGTCTTCTTCCCCAATGAACCTTATCCTTTGATCTCGTGTTCTTCCCCCATTGTTGACCTTCTTCGAGCTTGCTAACTCTCAATCCCTCCATGGATCCTTGCTAGTTTTTGAGGGAAAAGAGAGAGGAGATCTAGATCCACATTTCCACCAATCACTTTCTCCTCTATGTGAGGGGAACCCCTTGGATCTAGATCTTGGAGTTCTTGGTGTTCTCCTTCTTGTTCTTCCTCTCATTTTCTTCCCTAGCATTAGTTGCTTCGGTGGGATTTGAGAGAGAAGGACTTGGGCACTCCGTGTGCCCTTGCCATTGCATTTGGTGCATCGGTTTGAGTTCTCCACGGTGATACGTGGAAGTTACAAGTTGAGAAGCTTATTACTCTTGGGTGCTTGGTGCCCTTGAGCTTGTTCCTCTTGGGTGCTTGGGCACCCTAGACGGTTGGTGGTGTTCGGAGCTCAATCATTGTGGTGTAAAGCTCCGGGCAAGCGTCGGGGTC